>NC_054872.1:53638626-53661126 GCF_018320785.1 Cheilinus undulatus
GTCAAACAGAGCCCATCCCTGGTTTATATGACCCCTCCACGACACACGGAGTCCCCCCTGGCATCTTGACCAGTCCACTGGGTCCTGGGCACCCAGTTTGCAGCACGCTGGATCAGAGTTGTAAAGCAACGCTGACCCTCAGCTGACCCTTCCCATCTTTGCTCTTTTGACCACGTCTGCACACGGTCAAACAACACTCAAAAATGAGACGTTTTCACAAATGAATCCAACTGTGCCTCAGCTGTGGCCATCAGTCAGCATCCAGGCCTCACAAGAGTCTAGTAAGACCAGGAGGACCAAGGACCCACAGACTCTGACTTTAGTCCACATGCTCAGATACTGGGAACGCCACACTGTCTTGCTAAGCAGGCCCATCTCTTCATGTGTGAGTCCAAAACCTGAGTACAGCACCCTTATGTTCATGCTGACCCAGTGGACTGGACTTCAGGGTCAGATCTACTTAGAGTCTGGTCCATACTATGAACCCTTACTCTTTGGTCTGTTTTAGTTAAGACCTCTCAGTAACAGGACCAGACCAGCTCTAACCCTGCAGGGACTCCACTGACCGTAGGTGATGGCGGTGCTCCTCTGGAAAGGGTTGTGTGGACAGCGTGTTTTAGCTTTGTCGCTGCTGTGTTCGACCACCGAGAAGATTTCTGTGTCCTGAAGGAGACGAGAAAAAAAAAATCCCCATTAGAAACGTCCGATCCTTCAGAGGAGAACGGGTTCATCTAAAGCACATCCGTCCCTATTCATTTAAGAATCAGTGAAACCCTCGGGGATCAGACTCTGACTGCTAGACTTACGATGAAGGCGTCCTGTGGGCTGTAGGCGTGGCTTCCACAGGCGTACAGGTGGGTGGAGTTAATGGGCTTCAGTACACTGATGATGTTTGGACAGTCGAGCTGTACAAAGAAAACAAGATTTAAAGTCTTGTTTCTAACCAGTTTTCTGTCTAAGTGGCTAAAAATGACACAAGCTAGCATGAGAAGCAGAGATTTATGTCATCATGTGTTCAAATGTCACATTAAAATGGGAAAAAATGTTTTCAATTAACACAGCTGTGAATACGAAGAGTGTGTTTGTATTAAAGGGCGTATAATAACAGAACCATAATGTGGAAAGTGCTAAAACATCTGTCAATATTTACACTGCGAGAGAAGGTTAAAAACCACTGTCACAACTATCTCTGTCACAACTATCACTGTCACAACTATTACTGTCACAACTATCTCTGTCAAAACTATTACTGTCACAACTATTACTGTCACAACTATTACTGTCACAACTATCTCTGTCAAAACTATTACTGTCAAAACTATTACTGTCACAACTATTACTGTCACAACTATTTCTGTCACAACTATTACTGTCACAACTATTACTGTCACAACTATTACTGTCAAAACTATTACTGTCACAACTATTACTGTCACAACTATTACTGTCACAACTATTACTGTCAAAACTATTACTGTCACAACTATTACTGTCACAACTATTACTGTCACAACTATTTCTGTCACAACTATTACTGTCAAATCTATTACTGTCACAACTATTACTGTCACAACTATTACTGTCACAACTATTACTGTCACAACTATTTCTGTCACAACTATTACTGTCAAATCTATTACTGTCACAACTATTACTGTCACAACTATTACTGTCACAACTATTACTGTCACAACAATTACTGTCAAAACTATTACTGTCACAACTATCTCTGTCAAAACTATTACTGTCACAACTATTACTGTCACAACTATTACTGTCACAACTATCTCTGTCAAAACTATTACTGTCACAACTATTACTGTCACAACTATTACTGTCACAACTATTTCTGTCACAACTATTACTGTCACAACTATTACTGTCACAACTATTACTGTCACAACTATTACTGTCAAAACTATTACTGTCACAACTATTACTGTCACAACTATTACTGTCACAACTATTTCTGTCACAACTATTACTGTCAAATCTATTACTGTCACAACTATTACTGTCACAACTATTACTGTCACAACTATTACTGTCACAACTATTTCTGTCACAACTATTACTGTCAAATCTATTACTGTCACAACTATTACTGTCACAACTATTACTGTCACAACTATTACTGTCACAACAATTACTGTCAAAACTATTACTGTCACAACTATTTCTGTCACAACTATTACTGTCACAACTATTACTGTCACAACTATTACTGTCAAAACTATTACTGTCACAACTATTTCTGTCACAACTATTACTGTCACAACTATTACTGTCACAACTATTTCTGTCAAAACTATTACTGTCACAACTATTACTGTCACAACTATTACTGTCAAAACTATTACTGTCACAACTATTACTGTCACAACTATTACTGTCACAACTATAACTGTCACAACTATTACTGTAACAACTATTACTGTCACAACTATTACTGTCACAACTATTACTTTCACAACTATTACTGTCACAACTATTACTGTCACAACTTGTACTGTCACATCTTTTCTGTCACAACTATTACTGTCAAAACTATTACTGTCACAACTATTTCTGTCAAAACTATTTCTGTCAAAACTATTACTGTCACAACTATTACTGTCACAACTATTACTGTCACAACTATTACTGTCACAACTATTACTGTCACAACTATTTCTGTCAAATCTATTACTGTCACAACTATTACTGTCACAACTATTACTGTCACAACTATTACTGTCACAACTATTTCTGTCACAACTATTTCTGTCACAACTATTACTGTCAAATCTATTACTGTCACAACTATTACTGTCACAACTATTACTGTCACAACAATTACTGTCAAAACTATTACTGTCACAACTATTTCTGTCACAACTATTACTGTCACAACTATTACTGTCACAACTATTTCTGTCACAACTATTTCTGTCACAACTATTACTGTCAAATCTATTACTGTCACAACTATTAATGTCACAACTATTACTGTCACAACAATTACTGTCAAAACTATTACTGTCACAACTATTTCTGTCACAACTATTACTGTCACAACTATTACTGTCACAACTATTACTGTCAAAACTATTACTGTCACAACTATTTCTGTCACAACAATTACTGTCAAAACTATTACTGTCACAACTATTTCTGTCACAACTATTACTGTCACAACTATTACTGTCACAACTATTTCTGTCAAAACTATTACTGTCACAACTATTACTGTCACAACAATTACTGTCAAAACTATTACTGTCACAACAATTACTGTCAAAACTATTACTGTCACAACTATTACTGTCACAACTATTACTGTCACAACTATTACTGTCACAACAATTACTGTCAAAACTATTACTGTCACAACTATTTCTGTCACAACTATTACTGTCACAACTATTACTGTCACAACTATTTCTGTCAAAACTATTACTGTCACAACTATTACTGTCACAACAATTACTGTCAAAACTATTACTGTCACAACTATAACTGTCACAACTATTACTGTAACAACTATTACTGTCACAACTATTACTGTCACAACTATTACTGTCACAACTATTTCTGTCACAACTATTACTGTCAAATCTATTACTGTCACAACTATTACTGTCACAACTATTACTGTCACAACTATTACTGTCACAACTATTTCTGTCACAACTATTACTGTCAAATCTATTACTGTCACAACTATTACTGTCACAACTATTACTGTCACAACTATTACTGTCACAACTATTACTGTCACAACTATTACTGTCACAACTATAACTGTCAAAACTATTACTGTCAAAACTATTACTGTCACAACTATTACTGTCACAACTATTACTGTCACAACTATTTCTGTCACAACTATTACTGTCAAATCTATTACTGTCACAACTATTACTGTCACAACTATTACTGTCACAACTATTACTGTCACAACTATTTCTGTCACAACTATTACTGTCAAATCTATTACTGTCACAACTATTACTGTCACAACTATTACTGTCACAACTATTACTGTCACAACAATTACTGTCACAACTATTACTGTCACAACTATCTCTGTCAAAACTATTACTGTCACAACTATTACTGTCACAACTATTACTGTCACAACTATCTCTGTCAAAACTATTACTGTCACAACTATTACTGTCACAACTATTACTGTCACAACTATTTCTGTCACAACTATTACTGTCACAACTATTACTGTCACAACTATTACTGTCACAACTATTACTGTCAAAACTATTACTGTCACAACTATTACTGTCACAACTATTACTGTCAAAACTATTACTGTCACAACTATTACTGTCAAATCTATTACTGTCACAACTATTACTGTCACAACTATTACTGTCACAACTATTACTGTCACAACTATTTCTGTCACAACTATTACTGTCAAATCTATTACTGTCACAACTATTACTGTCACAACTATTACTGTCACAACTATTACTGTCAAAACTATTACTGTCACAACTATTTCTGTCACAACTATTACTGTCACAACTATTACTGTCACAACTATTACTGTCAAAACTATTACTGTCACAACTATTTCTGTCACAACTATTACTGTCACAACTATTACTGTCACAACTATTTCTGTCAAAACTATTACTGTCACAACTATTACTGTCACAACTATTACTGTCAAAACTATTACTGTCACAACTATTACTGTCACAACTATTACTGTCACAACTATAACTGTCACAACTATTACTGTAACAACTATTACTGTCACAACTATTACTGTCACAACTATTACTTTCACAACTATTACTGTCACAACTTGTACTGTCACATCTTTTCTGTCACAACTATTACTGTCAAAACTATTACTGTCACAACTATTTCTGTCAAAACTATTTCTGTCAAAACTATTACTGTCACAACTATTACTGTCACAACTATTTCTGTCACAACTATTACTGTCACAACTATTACTGTCACAACTATTACTGTCACAACTATTTCTGTCACAACTATTACTGTCAAATCTATTACTGTCACAACTATTACTGTCACAACTATTACTGTCACAACTATTATTGTCACAACAATTACTGTCAAAACTATTACTGTCACAACTATTTCTGTCACAACTATTACTGTCACAACTATTACTGTCACAACAATTACTATCAAAACTATTACTGTCACAACTATTTCTGTCACAACTATTACTGTCACAACTATTTCTGTCAAAACTATTACTGTCACAACTATTACTGTCACAACAATTACTGTCAAAACTATTACTGTCACAACTATTACTGTCACAACTATTACTGTCACAACTATAACTGTCACAAGTGTTGCTGTGTACTGATAGTTACCGAGGGGTTCTTCACTTTATATTTACACTCATTGGTTGCAGTTTCAGACGGACGCCACGCCACCTGGAACAGAGAGAGAGAGACATTAATGAGGGGCTGATGAAGAATTAGACAACTGAACATTTAAGGTGCTTTAATCCAAAGCATCATGGGAGTAAATCCCAGTTCAGACCAAGGATCTGGAACAGAACAAGACTGTTTCAGTCCGCTGCAGATGTATGAGCTGCAGCTGTCTGCTGATTTTGGATTTTCCAAAGTCAGTGGGTTGTCCAGATTCACAACTGTCATCAGACTCTGAGAATGACCAGACCAATCAGCATCATCTGAGGACAAAGAGGTGGAGCCACAGGTGTAGGTCAGTGGAAGTGAACAATGGTGGCTGGTGAAGAGATTAGCGTGGATGAAGCTACAGCACACTGCAGAATGTTACTCCATGTTAGTGTGACTAAAGGATCATGAGGTTTTTGAAACGTGGATTTATTCATCCTCAAATACACAAAAAAAACCTTAACTGGAGAAAGTATTTCAGAATAAATCTAGGTTTCTGTCAACTTGACAATGCTGTACCTGCAGTCAAAGTGCATCATGGGTAACTGGCAGATTTGAGCATGCTCAGATCACTCCAGACATAACAACATTAGCTAATTGTGGCTGTCGCCACCCTCCTCGTCACAGATGAAGGTAAGGGAACCTTAAAAGAGCAGAGCTAACACTAATTTAACGTGCTTTTTAAATGTTTGAATGTGATGAAGACCGGAGGTTTTCTCCGTATCCAAACAATAAAAATGTTAATGCAAAGTTCACCGACCGGGACAGGTGTGGTCCCAAACCCAGGGACCAACTCAAGTTTACTGCTGCTCAGCAGCTCAACAGCATCTCTTTCACCCACAGTGACACGCCTTGAGACCACCAGAGGTTTTTAGGCCTTTGGGACACCCACAGCATGACCAGGGTTGTTTCAATCCTCCTTTCTACCCGATGGTCCTTATACTGCAGTCTCAATCGGTCCCAAATGTGCCTAAAAGTTCTAAGAGTACCTTGATGCAGACAAGATGGCCGACATACATCCGATCAATACCGGAAGTCTCAACCGGAAGTCCGTAGGTCTAAGGTCAGGCTTAGGCATTAAAACCCGAGTGGTTAGGTTCAGGGTACGGCAGTGGGGAAGGTGATATATTTGAGATCCAGCACCAAGGGTTAGGCTTAGGCGTGAAAAAGACTGACACACACTGGCAGCTGAGTCCAACACCAAGAAGAAATTCCCGCTTGGGACTTCCGGCATGGGTTGGATGTGTAGCGACGCCCATGTCGGCCATCTTGACTACAGTTGGGTCCTTCTCAAAAGTTCTGTACAGCAGTGGTTCTCAACCTTGTCAGCCCGTGACCCCCGAAATAAAGGTGCCAGAGACCGGGAACCCCCACTAGACCTGGAGTTGGTTGAGCAGCCATGAATATTCTAGAGTAGTCATGTGGAGACAAGGCCGTCAATAAGGCGGGATAAATGGGAGAGCTTTCTGGCACCCTGCCAGACTGGGGCCCATGGAGGTCAGTAAAATCCTGATCCATTATAAAGTTAAGCTGTAAAACCATATTTTATATTTAACCTGAATAATAACAAATCTTATCAAAGAAACAAATATCTTTTTTTAATCATTTGTGTAGTAAATGGCCTTCTTAAAAATGTTAATCCATTTTGTTGAAAAAGAAAAGAATTAAAATGGGTTAAAATTTGCAACAAAAAAAAAGTGGAAAAGTGGTGAAATTGGACTTTAGAGTAACAGAAATGGGTTAGACGTGGCAACAATTATACAAAAATGGCAAAATAAATGGATGGCAAAAATGGGTTGAAGTGGAAAAATGTGCATAAACAGTGGTTCATAGGAATTCAAATGTGTCTGAAATTGTTTTAAATTAGCAAAAATGTGTGGAAATTTGGTGAAATCTGATGAAAAATTAATATAAACTGGCAAAAATGTGTTAACTGAGAAAGAGAAAATAGGCAGATATTGGCAGAAATTAATTAAACTGACAAAAATGGACATATCAGAGAGTGAAATGTGGTTAAATGGGAAAAATTGGGTGTAAAAAGTGGTTAATATTGGCAATAATGGATCAACAGAGGCAACATTAAGCTTGAGTGGCAAGAGTTGGTTTAGAAGTGGAGAAAACAGGCAGAAAAAGTGGTGGAAAGAGTTTAAAACTGACAAAAATAGGTGTTCCGTGGCAAAAATGTGTTAAAATTGGTGGGAAAAAGGATGAAATGGGGGTCAAATTGTTGTAGAGTGGCAATAGTGTAATTTAAAAAATATTCAGTTTTTTAAAGAATCTGGTGACCCCCTCTGGGTCACGAGACACACTGCTGCCTCTTTGCACCAACTTTACTACATTTTAACCCTTTTTTATCACTTTTAACACCAAATTTGCCAATTTTAGCACATTTTTGCCACTTAAAACGCATTTGTGTCAATTTATACCCTTTCCACCACTTTTTTTCTACCTGTTTTTGTCACTTCTTTCTGCCTACTGTTGCCTCATTATTGCCACTATTAACCAGTTTTTACACCCTTTTTGCCCATTTTAAAACACAGTTATCCCATTTTGCCAGTTTATATCAATTTTTTATCCCAGTTCACCAAATTTCCCTCAATTTTTTGCACTGCAAAGCCATTTCAGCCACTTTTTAATTGATTTTTACCATGTTTTGTACTCATTCTTGCCAATTTAATCCATTTTTGGGTTTTTTTTGGCCACTTTTATCTAATTTTTTCCACTTTTAACCCATTTATGTTCCTTAAAAATCCAATCTTAACACTTTGTCCACCATTTTGTTGCCATTATTCATTAATTTAAGCTATTTTTTACCCATTTAAAATATGCTTTTAACAAAAAATAGTTTATTGCTGACCTACATGAGCCCCCAGTTTGGCTGGATCCCAGAAACCTCCCCCTTTATCCGGCAGGCTGAGCCAATCAGCCCACACATCTCTCTCCCCAGCGGCGTTTTAAAGTTCCACCAGGGGCGTTTCCAAGGCGTTCCCAGGCCGGATAAAACACATAATCCCTTCCCCAGTCTCCTCCTGTACCTGGAACATTCCAGAGCGAGGGGACCAGGAGGCTTTCTCATCAGATGCCCAAACCACCTCAACTGGTTCAAGAAGAAGGAGCAGCTCTACTCTGAGACCCCTCCTGAAGTCTGAGCCCTGTCTCTAAGACTGAGCCCATCTTTGGTCTGAACTGGACTCTGGTCCAGAGTACTCACCCTGTTCTTCAGCCTGATGACATCACTCCGGCTGACGTCCAATGAGAGGACAGCATCTCGTGCTCCTACGTAAAGCGTGGATCCATCGTCACTGAGCAGCAGCGTGGTCGTGTTCTGGACGTCAGGGAGGCTGAAGACCAGCAGAGGACGGTCCGTGGAGTCTGGAAACCACAAGAATAGTTCAATCATTTCATCGTTTTTGACATTAAATCAGCCAATTAACCAAAGATAAAGATTATATTATTAAAAACAACTATTAAAGGGATAGTCTGTGTTTTCAGCTATAGATATTAGATTACGGTCAGCTCCGGCTGAGGGAAACCTGTGTGGTGTGTCAGAGTCCACACATTTTTGTCACCCTGTCCCTCAAACTTCCAGAGTCCACCACTGCCCTCATGGACACTTTATGATCTTCTTTCTCTTCTCTCTCACACACAGCTTGTTTCATCCATCTGTGGTCAGGAGGCCCTAGCCCTCCCATGATGCACCTCCTCTCAGTATACACACATTCCACTGTCATGCTCTGGACACGTCTGCAGCAGAGACGAGGACTAAACTCAGACAGGAAGGGTTAAAATAGAAATGCTAGTTTAAACCAACGCCACACTCCAACAGAAGGTGAGAGCAGAGGGGCAATAAATAATGAAAGCCACCACACGCTAACTGCAGCAGTGACAGCACCACTTCCTGTTTCTGAGGCTGGAAATGTGGGTGACAGGAAGTGGTTCAGTCTCAGAAAAACTTACTATCTTAGTATCATCGGTCTTTATCGCAGACGGTGAACGAGGACGAGCGCAGAGACGAGTACAAATAAGGACAGAGACGAAGAACCAGGACAGTTTTCATTCTGTAAGAATGTAAATACACAAACATTTAAACGTGCTGTAGAGAGAGTTTCACTGTCAGACAGGTAGAACAGTTAATCATCAGCAGAGTGAGACAACCAGCGGGGGAAATCAGGCCAATGAGGGGCTGTTTGAAGACAATCTGAAAAAAGTTTGAGCTTTAAAATCCATTTCTGCTGAAAGCTGGCTGCAAGAAAAGCTTTTATTCATGTGACTGCACAGAGGATTTAAGAGCCAAAACCTCTCAAAACAGAGGCAGCTACAGTTGAACACTGAAGATGGACGCTTCAGTGGTAGAAACAGATTTAAACATCAGCCATGTGGTTTAGAGGAGCATTATTCATCAGAAATAACAAAAGTTACACAACCATAATTATCATCTTTGATATTATTCTAGTAAAAATCAAACCATGAAACTTGTTTGCTATCATGGCAATAAAAACTAGATCAAAATTGCAATTTCAGCTGAAATTGCATGGGGATGCTGAGAGCTGAATAGTGGAAGAACTGCTGAAAATAGCCAAAAGCACAAAAATAGCTGAAAATGGCAATGGCATAAAATGGCATAAAAGTAGCATAAAATGGCATTCAATAGCTCAAAAAAACGATTAAAAAGGTGAAAGTAGCCTAAAAAAACTGAAAATAGCCTAAAAATAGCTGAAAATAGCTGAAAAGTAGCTTAAAATGGCATTTAATAGCTCAAAAAACGATAAAAAGGTGAAAGTAGCCCAAAAAGCTGAAAATAGCCCAAAATAGCTTAAAAGAAGCATAAAATGGCATAAAAGTAGCTTAAAATTGCATTCAATAGCTCATAAAAACGACATAAAAGGTAAAAGTAGCCTAAAAAACTCAAAAATAGCATTAAAATAGCTGAAAATCACATAAATGGCATGAAAGTAGCATAAAATGGCATTCAATAGCTAAAAAGGATTAAAAAAGCTGAAAATAGCCTAAAAATGGCTGAAAACAGCATAAAATGACATAAAAGTAGCTTAAAATTACATTAAATAGCTCAAAAAATGACAAAAAGGGTAAAGTAGCCTAAAAAACTCGAAAATAGAATTAAAATAGCTGAAAATAGCATAAAATGGCATATAAGTAGCTTAAAATGGCATTCATTAGCTCAAAAAAAGAAAATAGCATAAAAATAGCTACAGTGCTTCACAAATGTATCAGACCACCTGTCATCTCTGTCTCAGAGACCATCCAGCATCATGAAGTGCTTTAATGCGGACTATTTCATTTTCACTCAGCTCTCCACGTTTTACCATTTTGAACAGGAATGAGGAATTTCAAACTGAATTCACCCCAATTTGAGCCGGCTCACTGGGCTTCTCTGAGAAGTCAGAAATGAATCAAGCATAACATTCAACCACTAAAACTCATTTTTCTGTTCAGCAATGACAGTAAATAACTATAATCTGACATATTAATCAGAAATATTAATGTGCTTTACTATTTTTCTGTTTTTTTGTAAATCAGTAAATTTGAAAATTCCTGGATAACAATAATAATTCTATTTTAGCATTAAAAACCTCATTTGTGTTAAAGAGCTTCTACATATTGGTGTATTAACCATTGCAGAAACATCAAAATGATGTTGGTAATTACCAATGCTGTTAATTTAGGGCAGCTGTGGCGGAAACCTGACTGTGGTTAGGGTTAGGGTGGGCTAATATATCTGTTAAGCACTGTAAGTTGGCAACAAGTTGATGACCTTTGAACACATGGGGGGATCAGGCAAGAAGGCGCCAACAACCTGCAGTTTTTAAGGATTAAATCATGGGTATCAAACTTAAGGCCCGGGGGCCAAATCTGGCCCATGGTACAGTCACACCCGGCCCACAAGATCAAATCCTATTCTTATTATAACTGGCCCTAAAATATGAGGTCTGCAGATTTCCTCCAGAATCAAAATGATGATGTCAAATATCCTCAAGTCATAAAAATGTGGAAAAAAAAAAGAATAAAAATAATTAGAAACTAGAAAAGCACTCGGAGAGCGCAGACCTCCACCATTAGCCCTATCTTCCAATAGTACAGAATCCTTTAAAAAAGTCCTGGATCCAGACGACGATCCGGATCAATCCTAAAATCTAATCAGTTCTTCCTTATGCCATTTCTGACATTTCCTGAAAATTTCATCAAAATCCGTCCAGAACTTTTTGAGTTACGTTGCTAACAAACGAACAAACAAACCCTGCTGATCACATGACCTCCTTGGGGGAGGTAAAAAAGAAATGAGGGAATAAAAAACTAATTGGTGTTTCCATTTTATATTTTCAATTTTGCATTACATAATTATGACTTCAATCTATCATTTGTACTTTTATGTCATATTTTAACCTTTTTCATTTACAATTTTGACTTTTTATCGAATCGTTTGACCTTTTCTATTTATTATTTTGACCTTTATCTCATATTTTCATTTTTAAGGTGTGCCATTTTAACTTTTAAGTCATATTTTTGCCTTAAAAACATGACTGTGGCTTTCTTTTTTATATATTTGCCTTTTAAAAGCATTATTTTAACATCTAATTTTGTGTTTTTGAACTAATAATTTTGACTTTTATCTCAGATTTTTAGCCTTTTAACATCATTTTGACTTCTTAAAATCTCAGAATCATTTATCATCAGTGCTAGTTTTTTTCTCCCATAATTTATTTCTGGTGAAAATGAGGCTGACAGTCTGGGTAAATGTGGATCCTGTTAGGCCCTCAGGTTAGCCCTGAATCCAGAATCCGGCCCCTGCTGTGACTGAGTTTGACACCCCTGAATTAAACCATCAGTTTCGTATTTGACCTATCAGTGTGCAGGATTTCGTCTGCTATTTCTGAAAATGTCAAAAAAAAAAAAAAATTGCACAAATGAAACATTGTTGGACTTTCCTTTGGTTTGGTTCACATTCACGCTGCTTTTGGCCAAATGGACCAAACCGCCTGAACACCTACAACCTCTGCCTGTTAGGGGGCGCTGTCGTTACAAAGAAAAGGCAACCAAGAAGAAAAGAAGGCGTAGAAGAAACCGGAAATCCATCTCCTTCTGTCGGTCTTTTTTTCCACTTAAACAGTGAGGAAACACTGGATTTACGCTGTCTTTAGGTTTCTGCTCTTGCACTGAGGCGTTACGAGCATCCAGCGAGACGGCGAGCTGTCCAGCATGTCATTCTTTACATGAGACAAATAAATAAGCACCACTATGACGTGTTGCTATGGCTACACAGACGCCAAGCGAGGTGCCGACATGTATTTGAGTGTATTAAATCACATATAAATCCATGTATCATTACGCTTTATGCCACTTCCTGCCTTTGGTTCATAGTTTGGTCCGCTTTGCTTTCACACCTCAAACAAAATGCACCAGGCAGAAGCGGGCCCAGACCCCGTGTTTTCAAGCAGACCAGAATCTGCCGGTTTGGTCGACACCAGAGTTGGTGTGAGCTTTCACACCACTCCAAACAAACCAGACTATCCGGGAAAAAGGACAGAGGTCGTTTAAAGCAGACCACACAGTTCTGGTGTGAATGCGCCCTTAGTCTGTGAGTCATTTTCTAACCGGACACTCCCCTTCACCCGTCTGACCACAGACGTGAATCTGGGACTGATACCCCAGTGACTGACTCAGACCGGTTCAGTTTCTCACACATGGCATCTGTGATGAAACCTCAAATGTTACACAAGAGCTGAGTTTCACGCTCAGTTCATACTGAGTAAATGAAAGAGGAAGCTTACACAATCCTGTTTGAAAAAATCAACTTTACTAAAGACTGAAGGCCGAGCAGAGGAGGAGCAGAGACGCTGCTTCTGACCGACCATTAGATCACAGCTGATAATAACGACTAAAACACCACTCCACCATCACACACACATTAAGGCCTCTCTGACTGCACAGGAAATGTCTGCCCTCACTTTGTTTTCAAGAATAAAAGCCCTCATAGTCCTTCACTGTAAAAATGACAGATCGTCAGACTCCGTCTACCGTTACAGAGAGACTAAGAGTGAATAATACAGAGACGGGATCACTCCAGTACCTCCAAAGAAACCATGACTAAGCCTTTCCTGGTATTACTACGCTTTTTCAGTGTTGTTAAATGGGGATTCTGTCCTGGGACAAAGACCAGCTCTTTACTCTCACAGGGCCTCTTGCGGGATCATGGGAGTTTGCTACATGTGTTTCATGGACCTGGACCTGGAGAAGGCTTACAATTATGTCCCTGGGGGTTAAAGCGGGGGTACTGTGGGATATGGGGTCCGAGGGTGGATGCAGCGAGCCAACAGGACCTCGTGTGACCAAAGTGAGAGTTGGGTCTTCATTCTCAGCACAAAGTCAGACCCTTGTCACAATCCTGTTTGAGATTTTCATGGACAAGGCAGATCTCAAGGAGGGTTTCTGGCTTGGAGACCTCAGAATTCCGTCTCTGCTGTTTGCAGATGATGTGGTTCTGCTGGCTCCCTCAGCTGGGGACCTTAGCAGGCACGGGGGCAGTTTGTGGCAGAGAGCAAAGCGGTTGGGATGAGAAGCACCTTTAAGTTTTAGGTCATGGTCTTCTGCCAGAAAAAGGGGGATGCTCTGGGTGGGGAGTGTCTCTGACTCAAGTGAGGGAGTTCAAGTACCTCAGGGTCTTGTTCACAGTGAGGGTAGCATGGATCATGAGACTGGTTTCTGCAGTACCAGCAGTCTTTCAGATGTACTGGACCGTTGTGGTGAAGAAGGAGCTGGGCCAGAAGGCAAAGCCTCTGTTCCGTCTTCTCTAAAGGAGCCGGTCGAGGTGGTTCTGACATCTGATCAGGATACCAGAGAGGGATGTCTGGGCTGACACCATAACTCAGTCCTGACGAGTGAAGTAAGGTTGACAGATGGATGTTCTAGCAGCAGCATACCAACAATTACATCTTTAGAGTTAGAAAATATGTCAAAAATAAAGTGTGGGGGCACTCTGACTGAGTCCAAGATGACCCCAAAAAGGTCAAATACAAAGTGTGTGAACATTTTTGTCCACTCGACAACAAGCAACCGGGCAAACAACTTAAAACAGGCTCATTTCATACTGTACAGGGGCCGAATGGCTCCCCTCTTCCTGATCACATCAGTAACGACGTTCTGTACCTGAGTACACTCGAAAAAGTCTAATACAATAATGAACGCAGCAGGATTAATGGAAGGAATGTTTTATAAGCTTTGATTTTATTATCATCAAAGGAATAGGACGGAATGTTTTATAAGCTGTGATTTTATTATCATCAAAGGAATAGGACGGAATGTTTTATAAGCCTTGATTTTATTATCATCAAAGGAATAGGACGGAATGTTTTATAAGCCTTGATTTTATTATCATCAAAGGAATAGGACGGAATGTTTTATAAGCCTTGATTTTATTATCATCAAAGGAATAGGACGGAATGTTGTATAAGCCTTGATTTTATTATCATCAAAGGAATAGGATGGAATGTTTTATAAGCTGTGATTTTATTATCATCAAAGGAATAGGACGGAATGTTTTATAAGCCTTGATTTTATTATCATCAAAGGAATAGGACGGAATGTTTTATAAGCCTTGATTTTATTATCATCAAAGGAATAGGACGGAATGTTGTATAAGCCTTGATTTTATTATCATCAAAGGAATAGGATGGAATGTTTTATAAGCTGTGATTTTATTATCATCAAAGGAATAGGATGGAATGTTTTATAAGCCTTGATTTTATTATCATCAAAGGAATAGGACAGAATGTTTTATAAGCCTTGATTTTATTATCATCAAAGGAATAGGACGGAATGTTTTATAAGCCTTGATTTTATTATCATCAAAGGAATAGAACGGAATGTTTTATAAGCTTTGATGTTATTATTTTCAAAGGAATAGGACAGAATGTTTTATAAGCTTTGATTTTATTATCATCAAAGGAATAGAACAGAATGTTTTATTTACCTCTGCTTTCGTCATATCAAATGCAGATGGAATGCTGTACAAGCTTTGATTCATCATCACCACCAGTTCCACCCACTTTTCCAAACACTGTAGATCTTTTTGTGCACTTATGATGGTGTGTTTTTATTTGTGTGTCTAGGACCTCTACTTTCATTACTGTGGCATCAAACAGCGCTCACTATGGTTGGATTTTTACTATTATTATATCAAATTTGTCATTTTGGTACTGTGATGATTCTAAATAATCCGACTTCACGTTTTATCTTCAACAAATCTTTTAGCTTAATTAAACAATAAAAATGTCTTCAACGTTTTAAAGCAGTTAATCCTTTCTAGAAGGTTCGATATTTTTTTCATACGTCTACCAAATAAACACAAAAAATAAAATCTCTGACCTTCAGTGAAAGAAGCAGAAGTTTTTAACGCTAGCCCCTCTTTTCACGTGTTTATTTATTGACTTATTTTATCTTTAGGATTATGATGGCAGTTATTTTTAATGTCAGTTCTGACCGGACCTAAAAAATAAGAAAGGGAATGTAGCTCAGGTTTTCAGACCTTTTTCTGCCCATTCTGCCTGTTTCAGCCCCTCAAACAGTCAAAAACAGCTTTGTCTGACAGAATTCCACATGTAAACCATGAACCAGCGTTTTTCATCACCAGGGTAAAAACCTGACTCAAAGCAGTGGTTTGAGCTAAAATATATATAAAATTATTACAATGATAAAATAATGTGACAGAACAAAGAGACAGGAAAAAAACAGCATGTGTGCCAGAGTTTCATAGACTCTTTCAGGAGCACTGAACAGGGCTCTATGACCCACTATGGGCCCTGACCACTAAAAACCACTCAGAGACGCATGCTTCATTTTCCTCCCCTGACCCTCCAGAGACAAAGGACCACATCAGGACTCAAGAAATCTAAAAGCAGATTTATGAATAACAGGACTCACTGAGGAGGAAGGTTTTCCGTGGAGGAGGCAGAGATGCAGAGGAGCCCAGCAGGATGGCGAGGACAACGAGGGCAAGGAGTAATGGAGCCACGATGGAGGAGACCATGATGATGATGATGATCTTAATGCACCGAGACACTGACAGCGAACACTCAAGAAGAGTTTAAGAGCCACCACAACTTCCTCTTTATGAGAAGGAGGAGCCTGAACACCCCACAACAGGAGATAGAAAGTCAGAGTCTCCAGAGGAAGAGGACAAAAAATAGAAGACAAAGAAGACGAGAGGACTACAGAATATTAGACATAGAGGACAATAACATAGAAGACAAAGAAGACGAGAGGACTACAGAATATTAGACATCGAGGACAATAACATAGAAGACAAAGAAGACGAGAGGACTACAGAATATTAGACATAGAGGACAATAACATAGAAGACAGAAGACGAGAGGACTACAGAATATTAGACATAGAGGACAATAACGTAGAAGACAAAGAAGGCAGAGGACTACAGAATATTAGACATAGAGGACAATAACATAGAAGACAAAGAAGACGAGAGGACTACAGAATATTAGACATAGAGGACAATAACGTAGAAGACAAAGAAGACGAGAGGACTACAGAATATTAGACATAGAGGACAATAACGTAGAAGACAAAGAAGACGAGAGGACTACAGAATATTAGACATAGAGGACAATAACGTAGAAGACAAAGAAGACGAGAGGACTACAGAATATTAGACATAGAGGACAATAACGTAGAAGACAAAGAAGACGAGAGGACTACAGAATATTAGACATAGAGGACAATAACATAGAAGACAAAGAAGACGAGAGGACTACAGAATATTAGACATAGAGGACAATAACATAGAAGACAGAAGACGAGAGGACTACAGAATATTAGACATAGAGGACAATAACATAGAAGACAAAGAAGACGAGAGGACTACAGAATATTAGACATAGAGGACAATAACATAGAAGACAGAAGACGAGAGGACTACAGAATATTAGACATAGAGGACAATAACATAGAAGACAAAGAAGACGAGAGGACTACAGAATATTAGACATAGAGGACAATAACATAGAAGACAAAGAAGACGAGAGGACTACAGAATATTAGACATAGAGGACAATAACGTAGAAGACAAAGAGGATCTGCTGAAAATGAAGGTCTGAATCTTCCTGTAGTGACAGAGGAAGAAGAACAGCGTGGAGTTTAGATGATATTCATTACTAAATGAATGATTGTTGTATACAGTTTGAAAAAAAAGAAACAACTCAGATATTTTAGGAAAAAAAGAAAGTCACTTTATTGACGAACTCTTATTTTGTAACAAACATCTGAATTTGCAACAACAGCATGAATTCCAGCCTGGTCATCAATCAGTCAGCCAATTAATTAATCACCAGCCAACAGACCAATCAATCCATAATAAAACAAACCATCCATCTATCCAACCAACCAACCAATCATCCAACTGAACTAACCAATCAATCCATTAACCAACCAATAACTCAATTAAACCACCAACCAATAAATCTGTACCCACCAGCCATTCAATCATCCAACTAATCATCCATCCATCCAATCAATCTACAAACCAACCAGAACTTCACCCAACCAACCAACCAACCAACCAACCAACCAATTAACCATCTAACCAACCATCCAACAATTCAACCATCCAACAATCCAGCCGACCAATGGAAAGAGTAAATTGATCTCACGTTTGACATTTTAAGGAACATATGGTGACATCATTGGCCAAATTTTCTGTGCGTCAACAGCATAAAGGGAAGTGACTTCACTTCCTGTAGGCGGTAACAATAGAATTTGGGCGTGGCTAAACTAAAAACAGACATTTTACATTCACACAGAGAGTTGGTCTGGATGTTTTGCCAACATTTTAGGTCAGTTTAGACGCTGCAGGAGTTTTCCTTCAAACGTTTAGAGACAATAAACTGCCCTGATGTTGTACGTCTAGGACCTGTGATTTGATTGTCCAGGTATCTAACAGGTATGGAAATGGATTTCTACCAATTACAACCTTCCTGCAAACATCAGCGAAGTCCATTGTTGTTTTGATAAATGTTTTCCTACAGGAAAGCCAACATTCTTTTCTGTAACCTGATGATTTGGTGCTGATCATTAAACTTTGCCTTTCCTCTGCTTTAAAATCCTTCATTTAATCCACATGAGGACGAGGGATTGACGTCTGAGAATTCAAGAAGAAAGTAGAAAATGTTTCAGTGGAGCCATAGAAAATACATTTAACAGGAAATTCTTACAAAATAAAACCTTACACTGATTAGGATTTAGATATCAAAGTTATAAACTTTAATCTCCAAGCTCTGGAAGCCCTGTGAGGACATGCACCCATACATTTGATCATTTCATGGGCTGTTAGAATAACTGAGTTCTGATATCAGGGTGTCACTGAAGACCATGGTGATGTCGAGGATGGAGGGACGTCACCTGGTATCTGAAAGAATACATCTGGTGTTTAATGTGAGGTGTAAACAGGGTCTTAAATCCCTCCTTGTTGACCTGCTATGGTAATTCAAACCTTTCTCCTTTATCCTAAAGTCTCCTGTTCAGTTTGTCCTTTAAAGGAATATTCCATGATTTTATCCTGTTTGAGTCCATCAGAGGAAAGTTTGTCATGCTCATGATGATAAAATCCGGTTTTCTTCTACATTCAGCTGTTCAGCTTTAAAAAAGTGTTTTAAACTTAAAAAAATAGTTTTATTTCAGGAGGACCCTATCCATGGTCCTGGACCACAGTTTGGGAACCGTTCTATTCATGATTTTAATCACACGTTTGATTCCCGTCTCAGAGTCTTGAGAAAGGCACTGATTCCCCCCGCTGCCTCTAGGTGGCGCTGTATCATCACATCTGGATGCTTTAATGTGACATCATCACCAGCAGCCGTCAGTCAAAGGTCGAGGGTTCGATTCCAGAGCGGCCACGGCGCTGCAGCTGAGCAAGGCACTGAAGAAGGGAAAATGTTCGGTCTGAGGTCAGAGACGGCGAGGAGAGAAATCAGACGCCTGAGAGTGGTCGCACGGCCGTCTTCATCTTTATCATCACGGCGCCGTTAAAGGTGACGACTCTGAGTCTCTGAGGGCGTCCAGTTAGAGCGGAGACGTGTCCACTTTCTTAGAAACTCCGGGTCGAATCGGAGGAAGAGGAGGTCGTCTGCAGAGGCACCAAAAAAAGAAGAGCTAAAATTTCATCATTCAAATCCTCACAGTTCTTTCTTTTCTAGTATTTCCTACATTTTAAAGTAAAAAGAATACTTACAATATTTTCTCTCTGTAAACTTTATTTGTTTGTTTTTTAATCAAATCTCATTTGAAACTAACATCACATGTTCTGGATCTCTGACTGGCCAATCATTTGTACTGTCTTTTAGGGTTCAAGTTCTCTGATTGGCCTAACGGTCATATTGTCTTTGATTCTGGCTCTCTGATTGGCTGTTCAGTCTTACTATCTCTTTGGTCCTGGATCTCTGATTGGCTAATCATTTGTACTGTCTCTTAGGGTTCAAGCTCTCTGATTGGTCGATCAGTCCTACCTGTGCATCCCGGCTGAAGGGGCTGCTCCTCTGGGTTGTGGGGGTTTGGAGCTGCAGGCGTAGCCAGGGTGTGGTGGGATAGGAGGCTGGGACATTTGGCTATGGAGGCGGGGCTTAATGGGCACCACAGGCTTGGGTGGAACAGCGACCTGAGTGATGCATGATGGGAAAAAAGCAAGGAAGCGTGTAAGAGAAAGAAATGAGCTTCTGGAGCCATGGGGTGTCTTTAATGACCGCTCCTCAGAATAAATGTGTTCTTACAAACCGTCTCAGATCAGATCCAAAGTTCTGGTTTTCAGATTTATTAGAAAATTAAACCACTGAATGATTATAGTAGATTTAAATCTTGCCCTTCTTTACGTCCCACAGCTGTCAGGTTTCACTCAGGTCTCACCAATCATTGATGATCAGATCTTCACTCCTCATCAATCAATAAAATCAGCAGGTATCAATAATCCCATCGATTAGGACCAAAGATTCCTCCCATAGATCTCTGTCACATCTTCATTCAGTGTCAGCTCTCAGCTCTATCAGATTTTCTCTACATGCTAACCACATGCAGCTACATGCTAACAGCACCTAGCATGCAGGTGTACCTGTCCAGGTGTAGCAGGGTCGGGGGGGAGCGGCTTGTTGGGTGGGGCTGGTCGACTCACCAGCAGCTGGAGGGTTAGTGAGGAGGAAGAGGAGAAGTTTTACACGTGGTTAGGAAGTCAGCAGAGAACAGGGAGCAGTGTGCAGCCAAGATTTAGATTTAGATACGTTTATTTATTTAGAGAGCCTTAAAGAGTCAAAATATCAGAGAAATTTCTTTAGACCTGAAGCCAAAGAGAAACAAGAGGAGACGACTATGACATGATCAAACATGCAGATTAGTCTGATCCATGCAGCTCTCCTTAAATATCTACCTATCTACCTATCCATCTATCTACCTACCTATCTATCTATCTATCTATCTATCTATCTATCTATCTATCTATCTATCTATCTATCTATCTATCTATCTATCTACCTACCTACCTAACTATCTATCTATCTATCTATCTATCTATCTATCTATCTATCTATCTATCTATCTATCTATCTATCTACCTATCCATCTATCTACCTACCTATCTATCTATCTATCTATCTATCTATCTATCTATCTATCTATCTATCTATCTATCTATCTATCTATCTATCTATCTATCTACCTACCTATCAACCTATCAACCTATCTATCTATCTATCTATCTATCTATCTATCTATCTATCTATCTACCTACCTACCTACCTACCTACCTACCTAACTATCTATCTATCTATCTATCTATCTATCTATCTATCTATCTATCTATCTATCTATCTATCTATCTATCTACCTACCTACCTACCTACCTACCTACCTAACTATCTATCTATCTATCTATCTATCTATCTATCTATCTATCTATCTATCTACCTACCTATCAACCTATCTATCCATCTATCTATCTACCTACCTATCAACCTATCGATCTATCTATCTATCTATCTATCTACCTACCTATCAACCTATCTATCCATCTATCTATCTATCTATCTATCTATCTATCTATCTATCTATCTATCTATCTATCTATCTATCTACCTACCTATCAACCTATCTATCTATCTATCTATCTATCTATCTATCTATCTATCTATCTATCTATCTATCTACCTACCTACCTACCTACCTACCTACCTACCTACCTAACTATCTATCTATCTATCTATCTATCTACCTACCTATCAACCTATCTATCCATCTATCTATCTATCTATCTATCTATCTATCTATCTATCTATCTATCTATCTATCTATCTACCTACCTACCTACCTACCTACCTACCTACCTAACTATCTATCTATCTATCTATCTATCTATCTATCTATCTATCTATCTATCTATCTATCTATCTATCTATCTATCTATCTATCTATCTATCTACCTACCTATCAACCTATCTATCTATCTATCTATCTACCTACCTATCAACCTATCTATCTATCTATCTATCTATCTATCTATCTATCTATCTATCTATCTATCTATCTATCTACCTACCTACCTACCTACCTACCTACCTACCTACCTAACTATCTATCTATCTATCTATCTATCTATCTATCTATCTACCTATCCATCTATCTATCTATCTATCTATCTATCTATCTATCTATCTATCTATCTATCTATCTACCTACCTACCTACCTACCTACCTACCTACCTAACTATCTATCTATCTATCTATCTATCTATCTATCTATCTATCTATCTACCTACCTATCAACCTATCAACCTATCTATCTATCTATCTATCTACCTACCTATCAACCTATCGATCTATCTATCTATCTATCTATCTACCTACCTATCAACCTATCGATCTATCTATCTATCTATCTATCTACCTACCTATCAACCTATCTATCCATCTATCTATCTATCTATCTATCTATCTATCTATCTATCTATCTATCTATCTATCTATCTATCTATCTACCTACCTACCTACCTACCTACCTACCTAACTATCTATCTATCTATCTATCTAT